>NC_056743.1:87994849-88022862 GCF_019279795.1 Protopterus annectens
AAAAATTTTTAAGGGTGAACACATTTCTTAAAACTGCCAAGCAGTTTAAAAAATCCATAAAAATTGTGTTATTCCTCCCACAATACTTATGGCAGGCAATTGGGGCTACTTATACAGCCTTTGGCACACAGAAAACAGGCAAAAGCCATGTGTATTTAACATATTTTTGTAATATTTTAGGCACTGGTGACTTTTCTAAGGAAGCTGAAAATGTGCTACTGACAAACTGTGCAATATTTTTTGCTGCAATAAATACAGGCACTGTACACATCTATTCCACACTGAGGGGGTCAGAGGTGTAAATGGAATTGTAGTTTAGATTCACATCTTTCAGGAACAGACATTAACCTCAGTTTACTTTCAGATATTGTACTTTACACTTTACTACAATGTGTTTGTATTTGACAATCTAGTTAATCAACTTGGGAGGCCACTACTATCTAAATAAACATGCTTCTGGGAGGTGTCTGAGGTTATACTCTTTGGAATTTCAACAAGTATCGAATTAACAGGGCTACAAGTGCATATCTAATCAACTTGGGCAAAGTCACATGACTATAACTCAATCATAAAAACTTGCAAATTTCACACTTCCAAGATGGCTGCATGGCTGCACACTGTTCAACAGTTTAAATTTCAACTCTCCCTGGGTGAAAACAATAGACAACCACCACTGATATTGTCAGAATGAGTAAAATTCAGTTACTGGCTAGTAAGAAGACTACCTGGATTCCTGCAAAGATCTAACTGATCCGGAAAAAGTACAGTTTTGTACCTACCATAAATGTAGATGTCCGATAGACATGCAACTGCAGTCATAACATGTGGGTTGTCCTGCCTCAGGCACCCCTCGGTTGGCCGGATTCCAAAGTCTGGGTCCGACGTTGGCTGATGTCGCATTTCTCTCTGACGTCAGAGCGGCTGGAGTACATAAGCATCAGCCAACGCCATTTTCTTCATTGTTTCTTGCCCCAGATGCCAGGTGCCCTCCAAGGAAGGCTGTAATCAAATTGGAAGACAAAAACAGGATTCCAGACAAATAAATGAGCAATAAAACAAATACACCATAACAGATATCCCCAGCTAAGAGTAACAGGGATAGGAGTGGACCCTAGGCATAGAGGGGTATGGAGGAGGACTGACTGCAGTTGCATGTCTATCGGACATCTACATTTATGGTAGGTACAAAACTGTACTATGTCCTTCAAGAATGCAACTGCAGTTATAACATGTGGGTAGAATACCATAGCTTAGCTGGGGGAGGAGGAATGCTCTAGGAAAAAGAAGGTGTGGCAATCAAACCCTGCAGGACTGCCGAAGCAAAGCCTGCTCTGGATCTGGAGTATAGAGGGAGATTGTAGTGTTTGGAGAATGTATGCACAGAGCTCCATGTAGCAGCTTCTAGAATGTCCTTGGTAGGCACCCCTCTTAAGAATGCTGTAGAGGTGGCTGTAGCTCTGGTGGAATGTGGTCTGACATTGGCTGGAACAGTCTTTCCATGAAAGGAATAACAGAATCCGATGCAATGTCCAATCCATTTAGAAATAGTCTGTTTTAAAATTGCTTTTCCTTGGACTGCAGGGGCGTAAGCTACAAAAAGTTGTTCAGACTTCTTACTGGCCTTGGTTCTGTCCAGGTAGTATCGAAGTTGTCTCAATGTCCAAGGTATGCAACAGTCTTTCCCCCCTTATTCTCAGGATTGGGGAAGAAAGCAGGCAGATGAATGGCTTGATTTAAAGAAACCCTAGATACCACCTTTGGCATAAAAGTAGGGTTGGTCCTTAATGAAACCCTGTCTCTGTGAAAAATAATAAAGGGTGGTATTGCCATTAGGGCCTGTAGCTCCAAAACCCTTCTTGCTGAGGTAATTGCCAACAGGAAAGCTGTCTTCCATGAGAGAAATTGCAAGTCAACTGAAGCTGCTGGCTCAAATGGAGGTAAGGTCAGTTTTTCTAAGACAAAATTGAGGTCCCAGGCTGGCACTGGGGCCTTTCTTGGTGGCTTAATGTTCTTGATTCCCTGAGGAATTGCCTTAGTAAGGGGTGAGAAAAAACAGGAGGATCAGTGTTGTATCTTGCTGAAATAGCAGATGCATGTATCTTTATGGAAGAATATGAGAGGCCGTTCTTTAGCATATCTGCCAAATATTCCAAGATGAGTGGGATGTTCAACAATGATGCATCATGTCCCTTGCTGGTATTCCAATTGCTGAATCTTTTCCACTTTGCTAAGTAAACCTTTCTGGTGGATGGTCTTCGAGCCTCTGTTAGTATCCGCTGAACTTCCTTGGAGAGAGATAAGCTGGAGTTATTTATGGGATCTCCCAGGCTGTTAGCTGCAGTGTCTGAAGATTTGGATGCTGTGTTTCGAAATTGTGTTGAGTCAAAAGTAGAGGCCACTGAGGAAGGGCCCACCTCCTGGTGTGACATATGCTCCGTAGTAGTGGGTACCAGTGTTGTCTTGGCCAGTCCCGAGCTATTATGATTCCCTTGGGTTTCTCTGCTTTGATCTTTAGTAATACTGAGGTCATCAGTGGCAGAGGTGGGAATGCATAGATTGCTAGGGAGTTCCAGTTGAATGAGAGGGCATCTATTTTCCAAGCTTTTGGATGGTATGTCCTTGTGCAGAATTTTGGTAGAAGATGATTGAGGTGAGAGGCAAATAGGTCCACTTCTGGCTTGCCCCATGTCGAAGTGAGTTGTCTGAAGGCCTTGGGATGTAACCTCCACTCGTGTGGATCTGTGAAATTTCTGCTTAGGCTGTCCGCCAACACATTGTCTTTTCCTGGAACAAACTGGGATTGTAACTGGATGTTTAGGCTCAGTGATTTCTCCCATAGCTGCATTGTCAGTCTGCAAAGGGGGTAAGAGTGGGTTCCCCCTTGCCTGTTTATGTACCACATCACAGTGGTGTTGTCTGTCCATATCAGTAAATGGCCTTGCTGGAGTTGGTGTTGAAAGGCCTCGATGGCATGCATCACTGCCAGCATTTCCTTTTGGTTTATATGCAGATGTGTTTCCTTTGGAGACCATTGTCCTTGTATACACCTGCCTTCCATGTGCGTCCCCCATCCAAGGTCTGAGGCATCTGTAGTCATGGTCTGTGTTATCCGAGGTTTTTTGAATGACATACCTGTGTTTGCCTGGCTCATCGAGGCCCACCATAGGAATTCCCTTTGTAGGCATG
The DNA here is from genome assembly GCF_019279795.1 of Protopterus annectens. Lineage (NCBI taxonomy): Eukaryota > Metazoa > Chordata > Ceratodontiformes > Protopteridae > Protopterus > Protopterus annectens. Next base: position 87,998,036 of record NC_056743.1, read on the forward strand.
GAATGAGAGGTATGATTGTCTCCAAGTTGTTGCTGTGTTGAGACCAAATGCTTTTTAGGTACCATTGAAGCTTTCTCATGTGTAGTCTTGCTAATGGAACCAGGAGAATGCAAGATGCCATGTAACCCAGGGCCTGTAGGAGTCTCCTTGCAGTCATCTGGGTGAGTTTTGCTAAACCTCTGAAATAGTGAGTTAACTTCTCTTACTTGTCTTCTGTCAGGTAAGCCATCTGAGAGGCTGTGTCTAGTTTGGCTCCTAAGAAGATTATTTGCTGGGATGGCTGCAGTCTTGACTTTTGGAAGTTGACTGTGTATCCCAGAGCTTGAAGTAATCGTATGACATAATCCAGGTTTTTTGTCAACATCAATTTGTCGTCCGCTTATATGAGGCAGTCGTCCAGGTACGGGTAAATTTGTATACCCTGGAGCCTGCAATGAGCAATTACTGAAGCCAGGCATTTTGTAAATACTCTGGGCGCAGTAGATAAGCCAAATGGCAATGCTGAGAATTGATAATGCTCTGGCCCTGCAAGAAATCTGAGGTATCTTCTGCAGCTGTGTCTGATGGGGACATGCAGGTATGCCTCCTTGAGTTCCAGAGTAATCAGCCACGACCCCTTGCCCAGCATGGGAAGGAGTTGCTGTAGAGTCAGCATTTTGAACTTTGGTACTATGAGAAACTTGTTTAATGCGTACAAGTCCAGTATTGGTCTCCATTGAGATTCTTTTCTTGGAACAAGGAACAGTCTTGAGTAAAACCCCTGGTCTTGTTCTTGTTGTGGAACTCTTTCTATTGCTTTCATCCGAGTCAGCAGAGTGATTTGCTCGATAGCCTCTGCCCTCTGATTTTGTGGAAGGTTTGGCATGCCTTGTTTTCTTGGTAAGGTATGAAAATGAAACCTGTACCCTCGGTCTATAATGTCCAAAATCCATTTGTCCTTTGTCAGTCTGTGCCAGTTTTCTGCAAACAGAGATAATTTCCCACCCAAGGGAGCTTCTAGTTGTTGCCTGGTAGGCGGTGATAGAGGAAAGTCATTGAGATTGTGGTTGTGGGGCAGGTGAAACCCCTGTGTCACTTCTTTGGTTTCCTGGCTGCCATTGCCGTCCCCTGTAAGGGCCTCTGTATTGGCCTCCTCCTCGGCCACGTCTGTTCTTACCCCTTTGAAACTTTTCTGGATTAGGAAAGGACCAGTTTTTTGAAGGCCAATTCCTACTGAATCTGGGGGGTTGAACCTGGAGGAAATCTTTCACAGTCTGAACTGATTTTGCTTTTTCTTCGATGGTCTTTAACACATCCTTAGCATTTGTACCAAAAAGCTTGTTCTTTTCCAAAGGTGCATCCAGAAGTTTTGCTTTAACATGATCTGGTAGAGGTTGATCTTTTAACCAAGCATGTCTACGAATGACTGCCCCTGTCATAGCTGCCCTACATGAAGCTTCCAGTGCATCATATCCACACTGCAGGAAGTGATTGCTTACTTGCTGAGTATTATGTACAGCTTCCTGCAAAGTCTTCCTGTCTAAAGGATCAGGAGTGGCTAATGTTTTTTGTAAATCTTCTAACAGATAATCCTGATATTGTAACATATGAAAAAAACAATTTAAAGCTCTCATAGATAAGGTAGTGGATGTGTAAACCTTTTTGCCCCATCTCTGTAATGACCTAGCTTCCCTGTTGGAGGGCAAAGGATTTTTTTGAGGTGGAGGCTGAAACTCCTTTAGGCCCCTGTGAAATAGTTTCCAAATCAGCAGTATGGGCCCTGAATAAATGGGAATGAGTTTCTGGGACCCTGTAATACCAGTCTGGCTTGGCTGGAGCAAGAGGAAGAGAATCAGGGGTAGCACTAGAGTCAGAATACAAATCATCCAGAACATCAAGTACAGGAGGAATAGCTAAGGGCCTGTGCTGAGGCTTCTTAAGGAAAGTCCTGAGGCGTTTCCTGGAATCAGAATATTCCTGACCTTGCCACTTGAAATGTTCCCTCATGGTGTGCAGAACTTCCCCAAAAGAAATATCCTCAGGAGTGGAGGCCGAGGGGATGGAGTCTTCTGCATCAGAGTCCTCATAGGTCTGAAAGAGCTCTTCCTGGCTATCAGAGTGGACAGAGCCCTCAGAATCTTCATCTGAAGGGGTAGGGTCAGAGGGTTCTACCCGGGGCCTTTTATCAGGAGGAGGCTGGGATCCTCTCTCAGGATGGGCCTGTGAACCTCTAATCATGGAAATTAAATCAGCAGCCATGGACATAATTTGTGTCTCTGGAGTCGGCTGAGGTAAGGATTTAGAAATATGCTTTGTTTTGCTGGCTGCCTTAGCCCTAGTGTAGTCCTTAATAGACATGGCCATAGGGGGCCTGGCAGCTCCACGTGCAGGATTGACCTTGTCTACAGCAATGGTCTCGGGCATTTCCCCGGTTTCGGTATCCGGAGGAAAATCTATAACTGGCGGAGTAACGTCTGGAATCGGAGTCGTCGGTAATGCGGTGTCTTCGGTTCGGAGCGGTGGAGAGACCGTCTCAGAGGGAACCGGAGCACTCGCGGTAGGTTTTGGCGTGGAGACTGTGGTAGACGCGGGCCGCGGATGTCTGTCCCGGTCTTTTTGCTTTTTGGGAGTTTGCGATGTCGGAAGATCCGACGGCATGGTGTAAGCAAAATTATCACCGAAAAAATCTTCAGCGAACTCCGCCGGCGCCTGAGAGTGCGCTTGTTGAAGCGAGCACAGGCTACACAGGCCGAGACGTCGTGGTCTGGGCCCAGGCAAGGGAGGCAGTAAGAGTGGAAATCCTTATGAGGTATTTGTTTACCACAAGAAAGACGATTGTTAACTTTTTCAGTAATTTCTGACATTGGCTGAGGCAAGAAAAGGTCCCCAACGGGGTACTTAGCTTTTTTGATGACTTCGGTATCGTAGAATACAGGAGCTGACCGACCGGCACTTGCGAACTGCTTCTGCTTCGGGCACCGCGCGGCAAGAAAGACTGAAGAAAATGGCGTCGGCTGATGCTTATGTACTCCAGCCGCTCTGACGTCGGAGGGAAATGCGACATCAGCCGACGTCGGACCCAGACTTTGGAATCCGGCCGACCGAGGGCTGCCTGAGACAGGACAACCCACATGTTATGACTGCAGTTGCATTCTTGAAGGACATCAAAAAAAAAAAAAAAAAAACTAAAAATGTGAAGAAAATTACTAACTGGGAAGAATCCTGCAGTTGCTCAGCAAAAAACAGTTCAAGCTCCAGCTTTGGTGCAAGACATGCCTTCCGGTAATCTAGAAGAAAAAAAGTCAAATATGCTCAGAAGGGATGAAAATAAATGAAAATACTGAAAGAGTATATCAACTCAAACAAAAGGCTGGAAAAAAGGGAAGGAGTTTTAGACCGATATCCAGATGAACTAATAAAACTGCAAACATCAGAGGTTGAAATGTAGAAAAGGCTGCCCGAGTACAAGATTACTAAAGAAATGTTTTAAAAGAATGGCACAATTAGATAACAGAACATGTAGGGAAAACATGAGATTTTCTACTGCATCAGAGAAACTAAAAGTAACAGGGTCTATTAATTTTATGAAGCCACAAATAAGCATCAGGACTGGTATTACACAGCAGGAACTGTTAATTGAAAGGGTGCACCATCTGCATGCTTCAAATATGGCCATGTGACGCAGCAAAAACCTTTATTAGTAAGGATGAAAGCCTATCAGCAGAGAGTTGATATTGACAAAATTGTGGCAAAAGGGCAAAGAATCAAATACGGGAGACAGTAGAGTGCTTGCGGAAAATGACTATTCACTGTACACTACGCAGTGGAGAAACAGATTTATTCCCATAATCAGGGAATGTCAAAGAGGCAGAGTGAGACTTGGGTTGCTATATCCAGCTGTCTTCAGAACATTTTACCGTGGAGGATCAAAGTTATTTTTTTGATGCACAACAGGCTATGGAGGAAATGCAAAAGTCTCATAACTATAAATGAGCCATCAAGCAGAAGGGGACTCTGCTTCCCATCCTTCTGATAATACACACAGAGACATTGCCATTAAAACTTTTTCCATTATTCCAAAGGAAAATTCTTGAGATACAGAGAAAAGCACAGGACTTGATTAGAATTACCATGGAACTGAACCAAAAATCAGGAGTTGAGAAATGGAGATGAACAGGAAGACTACCAGAAACACACAAGACTACCAGAAACACACACACACACACACATATATATATATATATATATATATATATATAAAAACATACCACCAACCATGTTATTTAATAACCTTACCAATAAGGCATTATTACCTACTAGTTTACCTACGCAAGTCTTTTAATTTATATACATATATGCTGAGTGTTTTTTATTATTTATTATATATCAAAATCATTTTATTCTATTCTATTTTATTGTATTTTACTTGATATTTATACCTATGCCTTTATATAGTTATATATTTATATATTAAAAATGCGTAGGGGTTATATTAATTCTATATAAGTTTGATGAATTTGTTAATTTGTTAATTAGTTAATTATTTAAGTCAGCTTAAGTGGATTGAAGTATGATTTAAGCACAGTGTAATGCTGTGACTTTGTACTTTGAGGAAGGCTGTGTATTATTGCAGCCGAAAGCGCTTACTTTAAATAAACAGTCCGTGACGTTTTTTATCTGGTTGCTGCTGCTTGGTAGTCTTATAGAATAAGGGGAATCTCACAGAACAAGAGGTGGAAGGAAGTACCTGGATCACATGCAGGAGTTTAGAAAAATAGACATTTAGTAACTTTTTTTTTTTATAACTCCAGAGCACAAAAACTTATGACACAATGACTATCAACAGAAAGCAGAAAGGGTTGTTGCCAAATGTTGGGAGCCTATAATACGAAAAATAATAACAGATCTTGTAGATATTAGTGACATTCTGGAAATTTTATGAAAATTTGTACAAAGCAGAGGAGGAGGGGAAATCAAGAAAAGGCACAACTGAAATATTTACATAAGCCTTAAATATGCTAAGGTTAGAGGTAGATGAGGCTCAATAACAAACAGTTAAGAGAGGATGAGATGACAAAATTAGCGACGTACAACCAATCTGCAGGAAAGTCTCCAGGAATAAATGGCATTCCAATGGAAGCTTGAGGAATGAAAGCGATAAAAATTTGGAAGATTTTAACAGTATTTTAAAAGGATGGGAGGCACTAACATCCTCGAAAAAAGCTGTGGTGGCTGTAATACTAAAAATGGTAAAGGCCCATCTGTTCCTTCTTATAGGCCTATTTCAATTTTAAATAATGATCATACAAAAAGGTTTATGTCGATACTAGCTAAAGAATGGGAAAGGCAATGTCAGAATTAACACATATCGACCAGTGTGGTGTTCCAGAGAGGGGGCAAATATTTGACATTAATAAAGTGAGAATCTAAGAAAACACCACTATTGTTGGGTCATGATGCAGAGAAAGCATTCAGAGTAAGCTGCGAATTTAGGAGTACATGAACAGAAGCATCTGCATTTTCTGATAAAGTAATAAAGGTTAATTAGGATATTTGATGGATCAGAGGCAAAACTCAAAGTGGGAGGGTTCCTATTGGATATGCTGTGTCAGAAAAGAAGAACCAGGCAGGGGTGTCCTCTTTCCCCTTTATTTGCCTTACATTTAGAAACACTGGCAAATCAAATAAGGGACTCAGCCATTCAAGGATATAGCTGGTATGGTATTCAAGAAAAGTTGGCTTTATTTGGAGAAGATACTGATTTGTACCTGATGGAACCAGAAAAGGACATCAGTGTTTAGGAATATTCTGAGACCGTTAGTTTTTTTCCCCTAGAAATAAAAATTAATGACAATAAAACTATAATTATAGCTGTAAACAATGTACCCACACATGAACTGGTCCAGCAACACCTATAGTTATGGGGGCATGATAAAATTAAGTATGTAGGAGTATGAATTTAAAAGGATTTGGTTCTGTCAGCTAAAGAAATGTGGGAAGAGACTAAAACATACAAAAACTGAGAAACTGGAGGCTCTTGCCTATGGATATGGATAGCAAGTTGCAAGCTGTAAAAATGTTTATAGTCCTCAAGTTTTATACGCACGGCAGGCATACTTTTACCAACCACAAAAAGTTGTCAACTAATTAATAAAAAGAGTTGAAGAATTTTATTTGGGAGGGGAAGGGGGCACGAATCAATCAAGTGGGATAAAGGTGATCCTCCCAATGGGGCCTACAAAAGTTCATCTATGAGCAAATGTGGTTCCTGTAGTGTATGCAAGTTCATCAACAATGGTCCATATGTGTCAGTTATGAATTTCTATAGGACTATCAAATGTCCTGGCCATTGTAACTGCAACACTAGGAGGGTCATCTACATTGCTACTTGTTTAAGTTGCCCTAGTTTCTATGTAGGGAAGACCATAAGGAAACTAAGGTTAAGAATCCTTGAACATGTTAGGGACATTAGGAACAAAAAGACGACTAACTCCCTTTATTTATATAGCTTTACTTGTGTTAATTTTAGCAAATTTATATTTTTTATTATTGATAGGATACCTGATAATGACCAAAGTGGTGATGTTAAGATTATATTAGAGATGAGGGAGACCTTGTGGCAGTTGAGATTAAATGCATCTAGATCCCCAGGTATAAATGAGTATATTTCTATGGCAAGCATTTTAAAGTACAGATCTCTCTTTGTTTAAATTGGACATATTAACACATTAATATATCCATTAATCTGTATTTTTTGAACTTTTTAGTAGTATTATTATTTTTAGTTAATATTTTATATAGTTACACACAAACACTATAAACTTTATTAGTTTGTCATGTGGACAGTTTGAATGCTAAATAGTCAATATTTATGTATTCATTCATTTATTTATTTTACTTTATTTAATTATACATTTTTTCAAATAACCATTTACATGTAAACTAATATATTAATTAATTATTAACAACAAAATTGTTAACATTAATATAACCCTATACCTTATTTACTTATTTATTTATTTGTATACACTTACCTTATCTATTTATTTATTAATTTATTGAAATAGATTTGATCAATTTTGAAGTATGTGTACACAGACATTTTCGATAACAAATCACTTTAATATTTTATTTTATTCTATTTCATTTCTTTTTATTTTATTTTACACTACATTATTTTACTTCAACTTTATTTCAATTTTTTGGAACCTATAAGGTTATTCATAAGGGTAAGAAAAAAAGTTGCATTGTGTGCGCTTTTCTCCTTTTCTTCTTTTTTAAAAAATGTGTGGTCATTAATGACAGAGTGATTACTTCATTTTGATAGGTTTGTATTAATGGGCGGTCTTTTGAAATTTATTTTAGTTGGTTGGTTTAGTGTTTGTTTCAACACTCTGATGATGCCCGATTTCTTTTCAGGTGAAAGCGCTTAGTGGATTTCAGTGTTTTATTTGCTTCACGCTGTTGTTTTTTATTTAAAATAAAAGCTTTAACTCGTTCCTGTTTGCGCTGGAGTTTTTTCAACTGGCCATCACCTGGAGCTGTATTGGAACATTTACTGGTTTGCTGTCTTTTTTGTTTGGTGTTTACCGGCGGCTCATTGGTTTTTGGCTTGTTACTACACCGGCAACATGGAGCGTTTAATGTTACAATATGTTCATATTACCAACCAGCTTATCAATTTACTTCGTGAGAAGGGTATGGATGCCAAGGTCTCTTTACCAGAGATCCCTGTGCAGGAACCACCGTTAGCAGACTTGCAAGTAACGCTTACTGACTCTCAAGTGGATTTATACACTCTACATACTCCACCTGCTTCTAGGGAACAAGGAGTATCTACGCATGTGGCGAACATGGCCATAAACGATATGGGCTCTAGTGGACCTTCTAATGGTGTCAATCCTTTATCTAACAGTTTTAACTCTTTGTCTAACAACAGAATCGCTGCCAACGATGGGCTGCAAGCCTTTCTAAACCCTTTGGACACTGACTGGCAGGTTCGAAGGAGGCGTATGTCCGGACCAGGTACTTTTAAATCACAAATATCTAATTTTGAATTTAAACTTAAAAAATTCAAATCTTTGCAAATGGACAATGTTTTCTTGGCTAGGTCCATAGAACTTAAACAAGTGCCGAAGGGCTTGCGAATGTTTAAATTACCAAATGGGTTTTCAGCTGGGACCGAAGGGTTTAAGGATTTGCTTGATTTTTTTGACCGGATGGGTTTGGAATTGATGAACATTATTATTTCTAACAACAACAAAATGCTCGATTCCTTGAAGAAAGAACTAGGTGAAATGAATAGTAACATTACTAAGGATCTTTTGTTTGAGATCAACAAACAAAAATACGAGAACGTGTTAACCAGAGTTGACAATTTTGTGAGCAATGGTCTAAACACAATCTTTCAAGCTTAACAGGAATAGCGAAGATTACGCTACCCACCAAGCATATTCTCACTTTAAAGAATTTAAAAGGGCTCACAGCTTCAAAACCCCCGGTGAGGGGGGATTTTTGGGTTCTCCTGTACTTGCTCGTACTGTCGACTCTCCTGGTCAGAATAGAGTTACTAATGAGCATACCACTGGTGACTTTGTGACTGACTTTGATAATATTAATGAGAATGGGGTTTTTTTAGATCCTCCCCCACTGAGGCGTTCAGAACGAATTCGCGAACGTAACCAGTACATCAGGGGACAACCATCGTGGAGAGGTCAACCTCAAAGTTTCTACAACAACAGGAGGTGGTGGTCCCATTCCAACTACAGACCGTAGTTTCATCATCACTTTCTGGGGATAGACCAGACAATATTTTTACTAGTCATGATTTGTCCACTTTATCTGGACATTTTTTTGACAACCCCTCTTGTTGCACTATTGACTCTATTGGACCTTGTTTTAGTTTGGAGAGTGTATCAACGTGTACTTTTGTGAAAAGTAACAATGTGTGTTTTTACAATTTTACTGATTTGGAGTTGACTGACAACCACTTGTCACTGTTTGGAAAGGGATTTACCTTTGTTCCTAGTTTTAGGAATGATATAGCGAAATTATTGGTTAACCTTAGACTGTACACTAGACAGTTGAATTTACAAATGTATTTTTTAAAAAATCACAACTTGTGTTATGAACAATCATTAGGGCCTAAAAGAAAGAGTACCTTTATTCCCTCAACCCACCCATGTATTTACACTTTTGAATCTATGTCTGAAGCTCAGTTTAGGAGGTTGAGTAAACTGAATGACAATTTCCCAGATAACATGACCACTGGTGAAAAGTTTTGTTTGAGGCAATTGACTACCTCAAACAACTACAGGGTCATGAAACCGGATAAAGGTGGGGGTGTGGTTATCATGTCTGCTATTGACTATTCTAACAGAATGACCATTGTACTTAATGATGTTAACACCTACCAGAGGATATCACTTAATGAGATGCACATGGCATACTCTAAAATTGATTGGCTTTTGTATGAATGGCTTGTGGAAGGGGTCATAGATCAAGACGAATATCACTATTCACAGGTAGATCACCCTGTGACACCCACAATTTTTGGCATTCCCAAGATCCATAAATGCCAGAATAATCCACCTTTCTGCCCAATTGTTTCAGCCAAAGGGTCTAAAACCGAAGCCATGGCATCATATGTTGATTTCCACTGTAAAAACATTAATTTTTTTCCACACATTTTGCGTGACTCTTGGCACTGCCTAGACGTTATTAGACAGCAACATTTTGATGATTTGCCCATTATGGTAACCATCGATATGATTAACCTTTTTTCAGTTATACCCCAGATAGAAGGCCTCAACCTATTTAGATCTTGTTTGGACAACAGAGGTGGGTTACATTCTGTCAAAAGATCTCTTATGGTCGACCTTATGGAACTTATTTTAACTAACAACTTCTTGGCCTTTGAAGGTGAACTGTACAAACAGGTAACGGGAGTTGCCATGGGGGCAAAATGTGCACCTATTTATGCCAATTTGGTATTGGCACAATGGGATTTAGACAAGGTATTTTCATCACCATTTATGCAATATGCGAAGCTATACCTTAGATTTTTGGATGACATACTGATTTTTTGGACTGGCCCAACAGATTTGATTTCTTCTTTTATTGATTACCTTAACAACACTACAAATTTTTTGAAATTCACATTTAAAGGTACATGGTCATCTTTGTAACTATTTAGACATTTTATTACATTTTAAAGATAAACAAGGTGAATCAACTATTGAGTTAAGTATATTCCGTACAGAAACTTACTCAAACGTTTTTTTACATTTTCAGAGTTGTCATCCATTGTTTCAAAAAAGAAATGTTTTCAAGGGTCAGATGGTAAGACTATCTAGACTTATTAGTACTGACCATTACTATGCTAACTAAACAAAAGTGTTAATGGATATGTTTAGACAAAGGTTACCCTTTAGATCTTTTAGACAAAATTAAGAATGAAGTTGATGCCAAAAGACATGTTACTTTTAGGCCAATACTGAATGGTGGCTTATCGAAGGTTAATAATGATCTGAACAAAGACATTTTTACTTTTGATCCTGAAAAATACAGGAAAGCTATGATTTTGCCTTTTAATGGCCATTCGGACACAATTGGTAACATCTTGAGAGACACTTGGCTCTATACGATGGACAAGGAAACCATACAGGTTATAGGTAAAACCCCAACTATAACATATAGTAGGGGGCCTAGTTTGAAGGAACTGTTAGAAAGAGACAATTCTAACAATGGGGCCTACAAAAGTTCATCTATGAGCAAATGTGGTTCCTGTAGTGTATGCAAGTTCATCAACAATGGTCCATATGTGTCGGTTATGAATTTCTATAGGAGTATCAAATGTCCTGGCCATTGTAATTGCAACACTAGGAGGGTCATCTACATTGCTACTTGTTTAAGTTGCCCTAGTTTCTATGTAGGGAAGACCATAAGGAAACTAAGGTTAAGAATCCTTGAACATGTTAGGGACATTAGGAACAAAAAGACGACTAACTCCCTTTATTTACATAGCTTGACTTGTGTTAATTTTAGCAAATTTATATTTTTTATTATTGATAGGATACCTGATAATGACCAAAGTGGTGATGTTAAGATTATATTAGAGATGAGGGAGACCTTGTGGCAGTTGAGATTAAATACATCTAGATCCCCAGGTATAAATGAGTATATTTCTATGGCAGGCATTTTAAAGTACAGATCCCTCTTTGTTTAAATTGGACATATTAACACATTAATATATCCATTAATCTGTATTTTTTGAACTTTTTAGTAGTATTATTATTTTTAGTTAATATTTTATATAGTTACACACAAACACTATAAACTTTATTAGTTTGTCATGTGGACAGTTTGAATGCTAAATAGTCAATATTTATGTATTCATTCATTTATTTATTTTACTTTATTTAATTATACATTTTTTCAAATAACCATTTACATGTAAACTAATATATTAACAACAAAATTTAACATGAATATAACACTATACCTTATTTACTTATTTATTTTTTCTACACTTACCTTCTTATCTATTTATTTATTAATTTATTTATTTAAATAGATTTGATCAATTTTGAAGTATGTGTACACAGACATTTTCGATAACAAATCACTTTAATATTTTATTTTATTCTATTTCATTTCTTTTTATTTTTACACTATATTATTTTACTTCAACCTTATTATTTCAATTTTTTGGAACCTATAAGGTCATTCATAAGGGTAAGAAAAAGTTGTGTTGTGTGCGCTTTTCTCTTTTCTTCTTTTTTAAAAAATGTGTTGTCATTAATGACATTGAGTGATTACTTCATTTTGATAGGTTTGTATTAATGGGCGGTCTTTTGAAATTTATTTTAGCTGGTTGGTTTATTGTTTGTTTCAACACTCTGATGATGCCCAATTTCTTTTCAGTTGAAAGCGCTTAGTGGATTTCAGTGTTTTATTTGCTTCACGCTGTTGTTTTTTTATTTAAAATAAACGCTTCTAACTCGTTCCTGTTTGTGCTGGAGTTTTTTTCAACTGGCCATCACCTGGAGCTGTATTGGATTATTTGGAGAAGATGCTGTTTTTTACCTGATGGAACCAGAAAAGGACATCAGTGTTTAGGAATATTCTGAGACTGTTAGTTTTTTTTCCCTAGAAATAAAAATTAATGACAATAAAACTATAATTATAGCTGTAAACAATGTACCCACACATGAACTGGTCCAGCAACACCTATAGTTATGGGGGCATGATAAAATTAAGTATGTAGGAGTATGAATTTAAAAGGATTTGGTTCTGGCAGCTAAAGAAATGTGGGAAGAGACTAAAACATACAAAAACTGAGAAACTGGAGGCTCTTGCCTATGGATATGGATAGCAAGTTGCAAGCAGTAAAAATGTTTATAGTCCTCAAGTTTTATACGCACGGCAGGCGTACTTTTACCAACCACAAAAAGTTGTCAACTAATTAATAAAAAGAGTTGAAGGATTTTATTTGGGAGGGGAAGGGGGCACAAATCAATCAAGTGGGATAAAGGTGATCCTCCCAATAGAAAAATGAGGATTAGGATTACCTGATTTGAAGGGATATTTTAGAGCTACACAGTATTAAGGCTCGTGCATATAACATAAGCAGAAAGCTACAATTCAAAAATAGAAAGATGGAGGGTAATTCAAGAAATAAGAGTTGGATTGTGGCTATAGATAATTAAGGAGAACAGTCATACAAAATCACAAAAGTCACAAAGTATACTAAAAACTAAACCAAACAGGAATAGAGGAGAGAGATTCTGCTGATAGGGATAACTGCAATTAAGGGTACACAAAATAGACAACAGAGGGGTGAAATCTACTGGAGGAAGATGGCAAGGGAATCAATGTATTGGGAGCAAATAATTAGAGAAGGAAAGGTAACAAAATGAGAAGAGGCCAAGAAGAAATTTGGATGGTAGGCTAATGATTGCCTTCCCTATTAGGGACTGATATCAGAGTATAGACAAATAAAGTCATAGGGGAATCCTAAAAGAAAAGACTCCACTGGTTGAGTTTTTATTTGAATCTAGAACAGAATTATTAGTTACGTACTTACCATAACTTGGTACCTGTGTTGTCCTTCTCTCATTCTTCTTCACTGATAGGTTACAGATCAGATCTTACAGATCAGATCTTACTCGGTCACTTTCAACAGACTTTAGCTTCCAGCCTCGAGCTCCTCCCTTACCCACAATTCTCTGCCTCTAGCTCTACCACCTCAGATCAAATTTGCTGCTTCTGACGAAGTACAGAGAAGAAAAAAAGAAACCAAGAGCTCAACCCAGGAACATAGGTTCCAACTATAGTTTCTTCAGATCCTCTAAAAATTGTACTTCTTTGGAGGAGGATTGCTGGGTGAGAGGTGAAGCAGAATGAGAGGACAACACAGATACCAAGTTATGTTAAGTACATAACTAATAAATCTGATGTTGTCCCTCTTATTATGTTTTACTGATGGGTCAGAGTCCCCAGCTACAAGATTTCTTGAGCGGCATCATGGAAGGATATGCCGCAGCACCGAACAGCCAAAAGTAGTCTTGCTCCTGGATATAATGTCCAATTTACAATGGGTCACTAAGGTATAAGACTTATACCAGGTTGCTGCAGCAGAAATATCACCATTGGAACTCTAGATGAAAAATGACTGACGCAGCTACAGATCTTGCTGAATGGGCTTTTGGAAGACTAGGCAATCTCAAACCATTTTTCTCATACAAAAAAGTTATGCAGAAGGTCATCAACCTTGCTACTGTCACTTTAGAAACTGCTTGACCCTTACGGTTATAAGAGAAATAACTGCTTAGATTTTCTGAATCATTTTATTCTACGTAGACAGAAACATAACTGCAGTCATAGAGGAGCTGCAACCACTGCCATGCATTTGGTAAACACCCGGGGGAGCTGTGGTGAGACCAAAGGGCCAGTTCTCTGAATTGGAAGTCACTGGCTCCCATATGGAAGTGCAAGTGACCTCTGGAGTACATGTCTATTGTTATGTGATAGTACAAGTCCTTTAAGTCCACACAGCACATCCAATCATCTTTCCTTAGTAATAGAAGGACAGACTGAACTGTAACCACCTGGAACTTCTCTTTCTTTACATATAAATCACATTTGCTTAGGTCTAGGATAGGCCTCAGGGTCCCCTGTTTTCTTTGGCACCACAAAGGAAAATGGGAGTACATTCCAGATCCTCTCTGTTCAGCTGGGACCTCTTGGAAGACTCTCTTGCAGTAATCTTTTGATCTCATGAATTACTAACTCCCCCTGGCTGGGTGGAACATAGGGGAGCTACTTTTGGAGGGGGAGAAAAAAAGGGGCTGTAGTATCCTCTGGATATTATGCCTTGCACCCAAGCACTTATAATTTAGGCCCAAGTGCCTGGGTGCAAGGAAAAACAGCCTCCACAGTCAGACAGTCGGTCAGTGCTTCAGGAGAGCTGAAAGGGCTCATCTGAAAAGGGTTCCCTAAAGCCCTAGTTTTGCAGGCCCCCCCTCTGCCTCTAAGGCAGCGTCCCCCTAGAAAGCATGCTCAACCTCTGGAAGAGTACTCTCCGCTTTGACCAGTAAAGGAACCTTGTGATTTTCAGAACCAAGTTCTCTTAGCCACTCTTCGATTTCTACACTAGGTTAGTTGAGGGATAGAAAAACAATCCCCATGGCAGAAAAGGTTTTCCCTACTTGCTCAACGCAGGTCAGGGTGTCCTTAAATGATGGGCCAAAACAAAGAAGTCTCATCACAAGGAGTTTTGACAAAAGACGCCTGAAAGGGCTCCACGAAATCACAAAGCCTCATCCATGCATGTCTGTGTATCGAAATGCTGGTGCTGGTCACCCTTAAGGATCCTTCCACTGAATGAGAAATTGGCTTCATGGAAGAGTTTGCCAGAGAAGTTTCTCCAAAGCTGCCCACTCTATCTAGCTTCTCCTTAGGCAAGGACTCACGGGTTCCTTAACAAGATATCTCTGTAGGTGAATAAAATATGTGCCACATAATTAAGCACTCTAAGTAAATAAAATCAAGGCAAAGGCGCTTTTCCCAAACCTGTCCAGCACTCTGGACTCCCTGTTGGGTGAGTGGACAGTCAAGCTCTGCTTTGCGAGGTCTCTTTCTTAGTAGCAGCTGCCATCATCATAGCATCAACAGAGATATACTTGCTCCAAAAAGTTGGATCCTCAAGGAGAAAGATTTCTTCTGGTCGTTTTGGTACAGGCTCTATGGTGTCTGGCTCCTTCCATGCCCAACAGGTGATGAGATCTATTACATTAACTACTGGGGGCACTGCCCAAGATGCAAATGAGCCTGCTCCAAAGGCTTCCAAGAATAAGGACTCCTCTGCAGGATTTTTGGATGACCAGCCACCTCTTTGCTTTAATATTTATAAGATGTCTGTAAAGGAGACATTATCCGGTGGTGATTTAGGGTATCCCTCTCCCTCACCACAGTCTGTATCCTCTGTGAGGGACTCCGTAAGGGAGTCCAAGTGTCTCATCCTCTTGCATGTCCTCTTTCATGGATCTCCTCCGTGGGATGTTCGGGGGAGGAGTTGGAAGAGGAAGGGGCCACTTCAGGTGGAAGAGTGGAGGTACTGAGAGAGAGCCTGACACTGGACAGAAAAGGAGGGTTTAAGGCCCAGATCAATGCAGGGATATGGGGAGGAGCAGACATCAAAGGATCCAGAACGCTGTCCACAGAGACTACCTTTCTAAAACTCAAAGCCAAAGCTCCTGGGGATATACTCCCCCCACTCCCTCGCAGCTGAAACCTCTGAGAAAGAAGGCGCACTCCAGAGCTCTGGCTCCCTGATAGAACTGGACCGGCACCACTGATGAAAGGCTCGAAGGGAGATGGAAAGATCCAATAAAACAGAAGCTGAACCTCGCCCAGCTGATCCGGTCACAACATCATGGATCCAGGACTCGCTCTACTCAGAGGACCTCAGAGCAGAGATACTCAAGGTCACGGTCGGTGTTGAAGAAGCAAAGGTCCTCTGATCCAACCAATCACTCAGGATTTGGATCGGAGCAGGAGAAAAAAAGTAGCAGGGTCTCTCTTGGATCCATGAGGGGATGGAGCTGAAGTACCCCCCCCATCTGGATCAGAACACCTTGATAATGGCCCTAACCATCTTGTCCACATTATCATATAGGCTCCTAGAAGATCTGAAAGAAGCCACCGAGGAAGGTCTTGAGTGTCTAGGGGTCTGCAATGCCTTCACTGGCAGCTCAGAGAGACACCGATCTTACAAACCTCCTTGGCGATTGAATGTTAGACCCCCGGATCCAGGTATTTACAGATCTGAGAAACTGACTGAATGTTTGAACCCAAACTGGAAGGATCCAAAGAAGTAGTCAGTCCAGACGTAGGTTTCACTCGGAGCAGTCAAGTCTATCGGACCCAAGGAAGCAGACTCTTGGCAGAGACATTGTCAGATCTTACTCCTTGGAAATTTTTGTAGGAAGCTCAGGGGACGCCCTGGATTCCTTATGGCTGTGCTTTTTTGCTTCGGAACCTTGTAAGTCCTTAGAGAAGCAGGCAGAAGTCCTTTCAAAATTAACTTATTTTTACACTCTTGGATTGCTCGAAGTTTGAAACCCTCAAATTTTGCAAGAGGAATCCAAATGGGCAGCACCCAAAGAAACATTTGTTGTGTGCGTTTGAGTGTGGGATTTTCCTATCACACTCTGTGCATTTCTTAAATCCGGTTGGTTTATCTACTCCTTAAACAGTATGCCCTAAGACAATCAATCCTAAATAAGAAAGCAAAAAGGAAGGGCCAAGGCCTGAAGAGACAGGAAAGATGTAAGAAGACAAAAAACCTAGCGCCCTTGTATACTAGATAGGAAAGGGAGGAGAATATTATAAGATTATAAAGTTATAAGTTAGAGATTTCTTAATATCAAGAGAAAAAATTCACATCTGCCACAGAGGCTCAGAGCACTGGAGAACGCATCTGTATGCACTAGAGGCAAACGAGACCCGAGAAGAGACAGCATTATGGGTAAGAGAGGAGCTTGAGCCTGGAAGCTAAAGTCTGTTGAAAGCAGGCAAGTCGGATCCGAGGATCAATTTGTAACCCATCAGTGAAGCAGAATGAGAGGGACATGGGGTAAGAAGAGGCCAAAACCTTGGGAAGAGGGACTAGACACGCAATTAAAGACTCAATTGGAGGATACACTTATGGCTCCAAAACATGCAACAAAATCTAGCAGATTTTTGCCTAGCAGTGTAAGCAAAGACAATTTCATACCCCAGGAAGATCAGGAAGGCTCAGGTAGATGGCAAATGTTGGGAGATGTGATAGGAAAGAAAGAAGTAATAAGAACTTGTGTTTTGGTAGTGTTACGAGTTGTCAAACTTTATAGATTGCCTAGCCTACAGAGTACTCTGTCAGGAGTACTGGGTGAGCAAACTGATGTAACTAAAGAAAAAAAATTTTTGAGCTGTGACACAAATCAGAACTGCCCAGACATAAGGCTTTGCCAATTTTAATTCTGGTGGCTGCCAAAAAAAAAGCAGTTACTAGAAAATGAAAATCTAAATCTAAACCAACCATATTAGAAATGGTGAATATAGTAACAGAGATTAAAGAACTGCAAGTATGATCTTTAGAAAACAGTGGGAGCAAACACAAAAAACGGGAATTGTGGAAATAAAACATGTACAATAATGTTTTGGAGAAGGAATGAGGTTTAAGGGAAGGCAGGAATTGAATAAATTATGTAATATCTGTCTGACAAAGACTGTATAGAACATTATATCTGATGCATGTTTGCAACTAAAAATATGTCAATATGGTTCGTTTTCATTTATATAAATGCACAATTGCCTATGACAAGTGAAAATTAAATAAAGAGGTTTCGTGTTCAAAAATAAATGGAAGCTATCTTAGAGTTAACAATAAGCATTTTTGTTAATTCAGTTTAAATATTCTGGGACTCTCAGAAACAATTTTTGGCATTTTCAAATTGTTTGCCATTACATGTTTTGGGCTAAAAAGAGTTCAAAAAAGTGGGGACCTTTTAACATTTGAATTCCACCGTCTCTCTCTCTAAATCACGAAGTTGCTGGGCAGTGTAATAATCTTGTCTAGATGGATTTCCATTAAGTTTTAGACACCTTCCATGAACTAATCTGGCTTTCAAAGTGATCACAAAACTTGCATTTATACCATGTTTGGCGCTAAAAAAAAAAAAAAAAAAAAAAAAAAAAGGAAGAGTCTGTACCTGGCAGAGTAGCACATTTGTACAGGTATTATATTACAGTGCAAGAAAAGAATGCCAAAGTTTAAACCCAAAATATTGACTAAAGAGAAAATACATTTCAAACCCCAGAAATCACTTGGTTTCAATTTCTGATCTAGTAACAAGCTCCAATATGCTACTAGACAAGTTAAATATATTTTACCCACCTGACCACTGATTTTGGGTTTAGGACATTGATAAAAGTGCAAGGGAACCCATATGTCTATATTATCAGTCCAAAAACATGGTTCTCTATTTCATAAGTCATAATATGATACAAATCAGAAAAACCCTCTCTTGGGGGTGTGGAATGCATCCTCACAACTTGATAAAAAAGAAAAAGGGTAAAACAAATCTAGATGCCACTGACATCATTGCATTTACACCTGCATGAAAAAGTGTTATCCCACTAGCAAAAATGGACAATTACTATAGACACTGCATTAGCAAATTAATGGGTGGTCACGGCTATAAAAGAAATATCTGCCTGTCGATATTAGAAGCCTGGATATAGAGCTCCAAGCAGTCCAGCTTATTAATTTAAGTAGTAGATTCAATTGCATGCTGCTGATTTGCTTAGATTGTTACACCTAATTTATGTTATTGCAGCTGTTGAATTTGATCTGCCAAGATTGTGCTGCTTAAATAATACGTTAATGTTACTAGTGTGTTATTTTATTTTATGAGTTCAAATACTGTGATTCTCTTTATAAGTTTAAAGGGAAGTTGTACTACATGTTCTAGCAGTTTAAGAGTATCAGTGCGACCTATTGTTCAGTTGGTTCTCAAACACACAGTTTTTTGGTTTGCGATGGTATATGATAAAGTCTGCATTTTACCCTACCTTCTCACATTTTTCTTATTCCCTCACTTCTAGACATAACAGTCACCTATAAACAATTCCCAGCCCAAACCCACCTCTGAATGACTGTGTGTTACTGCGAGCTGCTACTCCGCAGTCCATTTCAACAAAAGACTCCAGCCTTCAAGTTACCATCTGCAAAAAGGTTAATAGCAACATCCAAATCTTTCTTTGTAAGCCCACCTGACGGCAGACGGCAGGGATAATTTCCCCTCTATACTTCCCCTACTAAAAGTGGTCCTTTACATTAGTATTAGTCTTAGACCTACTTTCGTAACAATATTCCTCTCAGAACCCTCTCTAAACTTAGGCATTACCCCATGGGAATCAAGTAAGTAAAGTAAAGATCCTGCACTACAGAAAGTGCCTAAGGTGCTTAAACCAACTGAACAAGGGTGTCATTATCTGGGAAAACTTCCTCAATGCAGATTATCTATTGTAGGACAAGAAAGCATACTCCAAGTCATAATTATTCTGGCTAGCAGTAGAACAGTAACCTGTAGCATATGCAATATATAGATCTGTTCCAGGTCTAACTGATAGTTTTTTGATGGCTTACCTGCCAGCTCGGTCGGCACTGCTCCATTCGCCCTTGCTATGCTCGGGCTCACTCCGCTCCCCTATCTCAAATTCCCACCCTCCCCACATCATAAAGATATATACTTATCCAACACTTCCCACTAATTATCCAACAACCAATCCACATCCCTTCCACCCCTTATACATCCCACAACCTATCCGCATCCCCTCCCATCTCCTCACACACTTATACACATCACTCCTAATAAATCCAAACAATTAATCTTTAAAAATGAAGCATTACTTCGTGCAAACATCTCTACTATTCTTCTTAGTAGGTATCTACCATATCACATCCTACATCCACCCAGGACAGGAATACTTCCCCCATAACCATAAATCTACTGCCAATATCTCTCCCATCCCATCCACTTATTCCCTTACAATAAACCCCACCTTATTCAACACTACTGCCATAAGCTATACCCATTTTAAACCAGTCACCTCCTACCCCAAATCAATAACCACAAAATACCTAGCCATTCTAAAGAAATTAGTTAAACTATTGCAAACAACCCATCAACAACTCCTAAATGCTGGAGATATTTACCCAAACCCAGGGCCTGATGTTACAAATCCTCTAACCAATGCACAGCAGCTTCCCAATATAACACAGCGTAAAACCAGGCCATTAAATAGTCTACTCCTAAACCTAAATATTAGGAGTATAAACAATAAAATACATGAACTACACACTCTAATCTCTCAATATTCCCCAGATATAGTCAATATACCAGAAACATGGCTAACACCATCTACCAAAGATAGAGATCCTACCACCAGGATACAGTATCCTTAGGCAAGACAGACTAAAGAGAAAGGGTGGTGGCATTGCCCTGCTTTACAAGAATAGTTTAACCATAACTAAAACTGAGATAACCATGCCCCCCTTTGGAAAAAGCAAAAATTCTCTTAACAAAGGCTCAAGATATGCAACAACAAAAAAAAAAAATAACCTAGTAAAGGCTATATCCCGCCAGGCAATAATATCCCTACCATGGAGACATTACTTCTATGGCAATCTCAGTCAATGCCTCAAGAGACCATTGTATTAGGAGACTTTAATATAGACTGGCTCTCATGCTCCTCCCAAGTACCTACCAACCACATCAACCTACATACCTTCTCTCAAGCAAACAGTCCACTAGACTAGTCAAAAATTGTAAAAAAGAAAGCCTATTAGACTGGATCTTACTAAATAAAACACACTGTACCTACTTAACAGGCACCCTTCCTGACTCATTGAGTGACCATCAAACTACCTTCCTACTTAAATACAACTCCCACCACCCCAAAACCCCAATACTTCAAACAATCAGAAACAAGAAACACTTTAACCCGACTAACTTCACACAAGAACTAAAACTATACAATTGGTCTAAATTGTATCACCTACCCCTAAATGAAGCCATTGACCACTTCAACTCCACCTTCTTAGAAATATTAACAGGCATGCCCCTGTAAGAACTACCAGAATTAAGGCCAACACAGTTCCATGGTTAAAAATGGAAACTAGGCAAAAAATAGCAGAAAGGAACAGAGCCTGGATAACGTGGAAGTCCAACAAAAACCCTAGTACACAACAATCCTACCAACAGATTTGAAATCTAACTAAGAAACTAGTTATGCAAGACAAAAGAAACTATATTACCCAGCAAAACCAACAAGAATAATCCTAAAAAATTCTGGGCAGGTTTAAACAAGTTACTACACCCTGGTAAAACCATTACCCCACCCCCAACATCAGGATTAACAAAGGATAACATAGCCAAATCCTTCAACATATTCTTTACCGAAACAGTACTTGCCCTAGCACAAAAACATCTCACTGCTAGTGCAATAGGTGATCATCCCACTTCTAACCACAGACCCAATTTTAAGCTACAACCCACCCCAATCTCTTACATAAGAAAACTGCTCTACCAGTTAAAACCTACAACACTAGGAGCAGATTCCCTCCCCAATGAATTTTTAAAACGGACAGCAGCAGAAATAGCTGTACCAGTCTCTATACTAATCAATAGATCAATCTCTGAAGCCACAGTACCCCTGATTTGGAAAACTGCCTACATTATACCTCTTCATAAAGGGGGCAGTTCCTATGACATATATAACAGGCCAATTGCAATCCTATCTCCACTGGCTAAATTAGGAAAATGCATTCACCATCAGCTAATGTCCCACCTTATTAAATCAAAAACTCGCATCTCAAACACATGGTTTTCGCCCAGATTATAGCACAACCACAGCTCTATTAGCATTCACAGATACCAAAAGTCATAACAGGAACAATGGTAAACTTACTTCAGGCCTTTTCTTAGACCTATCAAAAGCCTCTGATACGGTTAACCATGACAAACTAGTAAATCACCTCACAAACCTAGGCTTACACAACCAAACAGTCTTCCGGTTCAAATACCATCTCAGCAATAGGCAACAAGCTGGACAGTGGAACAAGAACTTGTCTCCACTCCTACCAGTCACACTTGGGGTACCCCATGGATCTATACTGGGCCCCTTGCTGTTCTCAATCTTCACAAAATCTCCACTCAGCTGCAAATAGTACTAGCCTTATCCAATATGCAGATGATTCCACTACAATATGTAGTGCCGCTACCCTGCCAGAGCTACACAATAAAACCAAAGTTAATTTCCACTCAGTTGAAAACTGGCTTACTGAGAATGGCCTCATTCTTAACCCCAAAAAGACCAAGCTCCTATTTCACTCCTCACAAAATACCACTATTAACTCTGACTTCAATATCCACTCTAAAAACGGTACCCTCATTTCACCCGAATCCCACACAAAACTACTAGGCATTACCATCGATAAGTTAAAATTTGACATGCACATTAATCTGGCTATTAAGAACACACAAAAAGCTAGGTAGTCTCTACAAGCAGAAATCCTTTCTGACTCATAATGCTAGATCCACCATTGCTCATACCCACCTTCTCTCAACATTACTTCATGCATCCCCAATACTAACCAATCTATCCAAAACTGAAACCAGCAAAATGACAACCTACAATCAGATAGACAAATCTGCCAACAACTGCTCCTTCAGAACCCATCACTGTCACAACCTAAAACAATTGGACTGGCTTGAACTGCCAAATTTACTAATCTATAATCAACTGATCATCACTCACAAGCTGCTCTCCCAACCAAATAAAACAACTTCTTTAAGTAACCTAATTGAACAGTACTCCTGTCCTAAACAACTAGGATCCAGACAAGCCAATTTTAACAGTTACTAGATCCCACAACCATGCAGGTGATTCCCTCTACTCATCTTAAACATCCAAAATCTGGAACTCCCTTCATTCATAACCCTGGAATCTTCCCTATCCAAATTTAAAAAGTCATCTAAACAACAAATGGCTATGTCCCTGCTCCACACCCGACTAACCCCCAAGTCCCACTCTAATAGTACTGTAACCATTGCCTTGTACACATTGCCTCGATAGGTTTACATAGCCTTAGTATACCACAACAAAGGTATGATGTGAATTTTGATAGAGTAATTTATCATTACTTTGCTTGTACAACTATTGATCATTGTTGATGTCACTGGCATATACTTAATGTGTGCGCTCAACTAAATACTCTCAATGTATATAATTGAAATACATTATGAACTTTGTCTGTATGTCTGCACATATGTATCTTTGGAGCTTTTCTCCCGGGGCCTCCACTGAAAATGGACATATATCCAGTTGAACTATCCCGATTAACAAATATAAAATAAATAAAAATGGGAGTGCCTTTCATTTTTCTGGTGACTACATGGGAAACCTGGTGGCACTACTGAATATGGTCACAAAAAGATGGATTACCAAGACAAATATTTGGGAAAGGTAGTGGCAGTTTGGCACTCAGAAGCAAACAAACTAGACTCAGAGGTTCACTTTTCCTTACAGATAAAAAGGTGTACAACTGTGTACTAAAGGGGGCTGCAAGTTGATTATGGCGATTCTGTTCTTTACAACTTAGATAAGGAGAACTAATACCAGTTTCCTGCCATAAGGGATATGTAGTGCTCCCAACATTAGATGTCATTTGTCTGTATAAGTGTTGTACAAGACCAGTTTCTTAGAGAATGCTGGTATGGATAAAACCAAAGCATGTAGCTAAGATACAGTAGAGATACCTGGAGAGTACAAAGGAGAGAGGATCGAGAGGTTCCATTTCCGTTTCTAAAGGTTCTGGTCTAAAAATATGTTCCCAGCAAGGGATCACCAACAAGGTATGGAAAATCAAAAGCAACAGGTAACCAGATGTGTGTTTATTGGAGGGGGGGGGGTAGACAACAGGGGATCACTGGCACGTCTAGACATGGTGGTTTCTAAGAACCATTGCCCGATGCAGAGCCAGACACCAGCAACCAGCAAGAACAACATAGATATCTCATGTCCATCTGCAGATCTACTTTAAGAAAAGAAGTGAGGACCAATGGAAAAGAAAACACTATCAGGTACGTGGTAGACAGGAAATATATGGAAACATTCAAAAATGCATAAGGCAGACAGAGGAATGGTATGGGAGAGATAAACGGAGGTACAGAGAAGAGAAAGAATGTTAAATGTGGTTAAGGGGCATATTACAGAGGCTACCTGTTGCCTTTCATCATAAATCAAATTATAATTCTTGTTCTGCAAGGTACCTTGTAAATCTGAAAGACTGGACAACTACTGAAATGATCAGTGGCCAAATTCCTTATAACATTGAAGCAACTGTTTACATTTGCAAAAGTACCACTGGAAAGAACGCCATATGTAAAAATATTTACACCCTGACTACCAACCTGGTGTTTTCACTTTTCTGCTTGCATCATCTGGTTTATAAGCAGGGGTCACTGGTAACGTGGTCGGCCGCTTGGATGATGGCAATGACGATGACGCATCAACCTTCAAGGATGACTTTTTCTTCAGCTTTATCTTAAAAGGAAATGAGATGGAAGATTTTTTTTTGGAAGATGGTACAACATGTCCATCAGGGACTATTTCTTTGTACTCTTCTAAGGATTGTTCATCAAAACCCTGTGGAGAGTTTACTGTTGCACAGGCCACAAAAGGGCTGGGAGCTTTCTGCTTCTTGACTGAAGCAGTTTTAGAATCCACTTTCTTAG